>NC_061115.1:43408921-43449446 GCF_002878395.1 Capsicum annuum
AATTTTCATTCAATGGGTCAGCGGGTTGAGGTTGCTGACCATCATTATTTCTTCTCGCTCAATGTGAAGGCATATTTCTGAAAGAGGAGAGCATGAATCAATAGCAGAGAGAGACACTTTAAGCATGATAGACTTCTGAAAGAAAGAATCACACTTTTTCCAAAGATGTCTTGTAACCTCTTGCTCATATATATGGCGCGCTACACGCCGATGATCAAGACTCTACTTAACACGGCTTGTCAGACTCCCTAGGACACCTTAAAACCTTAGGCTCTGACACCAAATTTGTAACGCCCCAAAAAATGGGTCCCGGAGCGTCACACGGTGCTTGAGGATACAAGTAGCCCCAAGATAACCCTTTGAGCCATTTTTATTCAGTTCAACACAAATCAATGGGGTTTCCATAAATAATCCTTAAATATCAACAGAGTAATCATCATCCAAGAATAAAAGAATTTTAGAAAGATAAAAAAATATGACTTATTAGTCAACTCCCAATATCTATACTAGTCTTACCAGCCTCTAAGAAAATCAATAAAACCAGCGAGCCATTGAGACATGCCCCAACTGACTCATACTCAGTTATCAAAAGTAAATAATTCCGTGAAACCAACATCAAATATCACGTCCTCGGAATATTAGGACTCACCACAATAGAGGATATAGAACAGCGTGCCCAAAGAATCACTGTTGAACCTGGAACTGAGCACCTGAACCTATATTCCGAGAAAATATAGCCCACATCCGAAGATATGGGTCAGTACCATGGAAAGGAATCGAGTATATGGGGGTGTATGCAGTTGTATAAACATCATCATCATAAATATTTGTAAGATATATGCAGGATGTATGAAAGACTTACATAGCCCAAAGAAAATCATCATAATCATGAGAGGATGAAATAAGTACAATAACACTTGTGAGTCAACATATAATTTGTCAACCACTTTCAATTCGTCAAGAATATCAATTCTCATAATATAAATATCATTTAAATCTTTCAAAAGAATAACTTTCACAATTCCACTTTCAAATTACTTCACCATTCACCATAGACACAAGGAAATACACACACACTGGGAGATCCTATAACCGACATAAACCATGTGAGCTATATAGAGTCCAACGTACCACCCACGTTACGTAGATCCATCCTATCCTTGAGATCGGAGTAGGACTATGGATATCAAATCCACACAAACTAGTCATCACTATATAGATTAGCCTCAGGCTCACTCCTATGGGGGCACGTAGTTCTAGAGAAGATAGGTTGCTTTATACCTCCCACTCAGTGCTAAAGATTTCTCCCGGACATAGCTTAAATCATTTCAAAGACAATCCACAACAAAATAATTTCAGTAATATATAAATATACATCAGGAGCCACCATGCTTCTCATCTATCAAAAACAACCACGTTGTGGATTTCTTTCACACTCGAGTTCAAAACAACTCCATTAAGACCAAAAGGTCAAATTATTCAAACTATCTCAAATATTCAACATCAACATGCTTATAACACACGCTTTCTCAAAAAAACACAATTTCCAATGGAGATTCACGACCCAAATATCAAAATCATGATAAATATCATTCAAGATTCATGCTTTATCCACACATGTAAATTCATCTTTCAAAACCATAAACATCAAGATTTCATAATAATCATCATAATATATGGGTTCATACTTCAAATTCATAAAAATCAAATAAAAATCATGCCTTTGTAAAGAAAATTACTTTTGGGCACAAGAACGAAAGAGAGTTCTTATTGAAAAAACCCACATACCTTGAATGATGAACTTTAGATCGATACTCACTTTTGAGATGTTAATCGTGCCTTTGAATGATGGTTCTTGGAGTTCTTGAACTAGGAACTTGGAATCTTGAATAAATTTACAGAATTAATGGTGAACTTTGGAGGTTCTTTAAGTTGGATGTAGGAGCTTAGGGTTTTATTTTTGAGGGAATTTGATGAAATATAACATATAATACTTATAATAGGCTTTAATATAGGGTTTGGATGGATTTTGGGTAAGGAGGAATGACCAAAACGCCCCTAAAAATCAAAAAAAATCTTGAATCTGTCCTTTGGTGGACTGTTTTGATAGTCTGAAGTAGATCAACTATAACATTTTACTCTGATATTCAAATTGGATGAAACAAATTTCATTAGAAAGAGGACTCTCATATATTTCCGTTTATATATAGTATCTCACCCAGATCATTGTGTACGAGGAGTTATGATCGTTTGAAGTTGATCCAAAAATTCACTTTTGATAGGCTGAAGTAGATCGACCATAAATTTTTTCTCCGATAGACAAATTGGATGAAACCAATTTTTTTTTAAAGAGGACTCGCAGATCTTTCCGTTGATATATAGTAGATCACCCAGATCATTATGTACAAGGAGTTATGATTATTTAAAGTTGGAGCAAAAATATGTCAGGCCTCAGCACTTTTTCCTGCATGTTTTACTGTTCACTACTATTCATGGTTAGATCGGAATGTTCATAACTCGTCGCTCGGTTGTCCGTTTTGGATGATACATATATCGTTGGAAATATTATTCGATACTCTACGCAATGGTGGGTCATAATATTCCGCATGAAAAATTTATAATTCATTCTAGAAGATAGAACCCAACACATTTACGCACAAAATTTCAACGAAAAATTTCTCGGGTTATTACAATGAGATTTTAGGAAAACCCTATGTCCCTCGAAATAGGGAAACAATGGGTGTTTCTTGAAGCTTATGATCTGGGGACTTCAAATCTTCAATTGATTTTGAAAACCCATGGTTGAATCTTGAGTTCCTTGAAGTTCTTGTTTGAAACTCTAGAGAGGATTTTTGATGATTTTGATGATAAGTTGCTCAAACATACCCTAAATCCTTTGTTTGGACGGTTTTAAAGGCTAGGTAAAATTCAAAATTACCTTTAATGAATCCTAAACGGAACTGGAAATTTGAACTTAAAAACCTAATTTTGGGTGCCACCGCGATGCGCCACAATCGTGGTGGTACAATGGAATTCAACGAGTGGGAAATTGGGTGCCTCTGTGATGCGCCACCATCGCGGAACTCCACTGGAAGTTGATGATTGTCAATTTTACCCTCTCCAAGATGCGCTAGACACCAAAATGACGATGTTTATGACTGGAACCTTAAATTTTTCACAACTTCTTCACCGAGGGTCCGTTTTAGATGAATCTCATATCATTAGAAAGCTAATTTAGTCATCTACATAATAAAAGATTGAAATCTAGGAAATTCTACATGAAAATTAATTTAGATCATTCTAGAAGCTAATGCTTAGACTTTTCATGGATGGAATTTAGCTAAGAAGATGTCGGGGTGTTACAGTATCCCCCCCTTGGGATCATTCGTCCCCGAATGATGATGCGGAACACAGACAAGCACGATTCCAAGCATACTAAAGCATATAAATATTTAGGTAATGGTTGTGCCTTCAACTCCGCCATCTACTGGGTTAAAAAGGTGTGGGTATCTTTCTCTCATGCCATCTACTGATTCCCAAGTGACTTCTTCAACCTTCTGATTTTTCCACAACACCTTAATAGAAACTATTTCTTTACTGCTCAACTTTCGGACCTAACAATCTAGGATTGCAATAGGTTCCTCGTCATATGATAAGGAGGTTGTCACCTTGATCTCTTCTACAGGCAACACCAAACAATGGTCTCTAATGCCTTTCTTCAACATGGATATGTGAAATACTGGATGGACAAAACCCAAACTGGCAGAAAATTCTAACTCATATGCAACACAACTTATTCTCCTCAAAATCTGGTATGGTCCTATATAAGGAGGACTTAATTTACCTTTCTTCCTGAATCACATGACTCTTTTCATAGGAGAAACTTTTAGGAATACCCAATTACTAACCTTGAACTCTAAATCTCTTCTCCTAACGTCGACATAAGATTTATGACGACTCTGAGCTGTCTTAAGTTGTTCCGTAATAACTTTCACATCTTCTATCACCTGATGAACAATATCAGGACCAAACATCTGCGTCTCACCCACTTTATACCACCTTATTGGTGACCTACATCTTCTCCCATACAATGCCTCAAATGGCGCCATTCGAATACTAGAATGGAAACTGTTATTATACGTGAACTCTATCAATGGCAAGTGCTCTACCAAACTACCTTTGAAATCAATCACACAGGCCCTCAACATGGCCTCAAGGGTCTGAATGGTGCATTCAGCCTGCCTATCAGTTTGAGGGTGAAAAGTAGTACTTAGGTTCACTTGGGTACCTAAACCTCTCTAAAAAAATCTCCAAAACTGAGAAGAAAATAGTGTACCTCGGTTGGATATGATGGACATAGGTGCACCATGCAAACGATCTATTTTTGCAATGAAAAACTTTGCATAATCCTCACTCGAATAGTTAGTCCTGATAGGCAGAAAGTGAGCTGACTTGGTCAGTCTATCTACAATCACCCAAATGGAATCGTACTGGTTTCAGGACCTCGAAAGTCCTATAATGAAGCTTGTATTAATCATCTCCCACTTCCACAAAGGCAAAGCTATTTCTTGGGTAGAACGACCTGGCCTCATATGTTCTACTTTAACTTATTGGCAATTCAAACACTTGGAAACAAAGTTATCCACATCACACTTCATATTATTCCACCAATATATAGATTTCAGATCATGGTACATCTTAGTAGAGCCTGGGTGAACAACATATCTCAAAGTATGAGTTTCGTCAAGGATTCTATTCCGTAAACCATCCATCTCTAGTACACATAATCTACCTTGTTATCTCAAAATACCATCACCACCAATCTCAAAAGACATCACCTTTTGCTGACCCACATCATTCCTAATTTGCATCAAGATGGGATCTTCAACCTGTTTCTCTTTAACTTCCGCACAAAGAGAAGACGTAGCTATCTTATGAACAACCATTCCTTCATCTTCAGAATCCAAGAGTCGCACTCCTAGATTTATAATCCGTTGAATATCTTTCATCATCTCTCTTTTACCTTCCTCAACATGAGAAAGGTTATCCATAGACAATCTGCTGAGGGTGTCAGCTACAAGATTTGGCTTACTCGGATGATAGTGAAGGCTCATGTCATTGTCTGTCAAAAGCTCCATCCAACGCCTTTGCCTGTGGTTTAGTTCGTTCTACGAGAAAACATACTGCAAACTTTTATGGTCAGTGAAAACATCAACATGCACCCCATAAAGATAATGCCTCCAAATTCTAAGTGCAAACACCACAGCTGCTAATTCCAAATCATGAGTGGGGTAGTTCCGCTTATGCACCTTTAACTACCTATATGCATAAGCCACCATATTACCGTGCTGCATAAGTACACACCCAAGTCTCACACGGGATGCATCACAGTACACAACAAAACCCTTTGTATCTTTCGGAAGATTCAAAATAGGAGCCATAGTTAACTTGTCTTTCAACTTCTCAAAACTATTCTTATAAGAGTCAGACCACAAAAACTTTACCTTTTTCTGAGTCAACTTAGTAAGTGGTGCAGCTATGGAGGACAAACTCTCTATGAACCTTCTATAATACCATGCTAAGCCCAAGAAACTCCGAATGTCTATTGGAGTCGTGGGTCTGGGCCATTTTCTTACTGCCTCAATCTTTTGGGGATCAACCTTAATCCCTTCACTAGACACAATGTGCCCCAAGAAAGCAATAGCATTCAGCCAGAATTAACACTTGGAGAATTTTGCATATAACTTATGATCTTTGAGGGTCTGAAGAATAGCGCGGAGGTTATTGTCATAGTCCTCCTCACTTTTAGAGTAAACCAAGATGTCATCAATAAAAACTATGACAAACAGGTCTAGGAACTGATGAAAAACCCTATTCATTAGGTCCATGAAATTTGCAGGAGCATTAGTCAACCCAAAGGACATGACTAAGAATTCATAATGACCATATCTGGTTTGAAAGGCTATTTTAGGAATTTCTGACTCCCTAACTTTTAACTGATGATATCCCAAACGAAGGTCTATTTTAGAAAAACACTTAGCACCCTGAAGCTGATCAAAAAGGTCATCGATTCTAGGAAGAAGATATTTATTTTTCACTATGACCTTATTCAATTGGCGGTAATCTCTGCACATACGCAGGGAACCATTTTTCTTTCGCATGAAGAGTACAGGTGCACCCCAGGGCGAAACACTAGGTCTGATAAAACCTTTATCTAGGAGATCTGCTAGCTATTCTTTCAACTCTTTTATGTCTGCAGGAGCCATTCTATATGGCAAAATAGAAATAGGATGGGTATCTCGTAATACATCAATGCCAAAATCTATCTCCCTATCAGGTGGAATTCTTAGGAGATCATCTGGGAAAATTTTGGGAATTCATTTACTACAGGGATAGACTGAAGGGAAAGACTTTCGGTGTTAGAATCTTTAACCCGAATAAGATGATATAAGCAGCCCTTTGAGATAAGTTTTTGGTCTCTGAGATAAGATATAAAGTGTTCTCTAGGTGATAATGAGTGCCCCTCCCTCTCTAATATTGGCTCATTCAAAAAAAAAAAGGTAACCTTTTGGGTCCTACAGTCTAGTGTTGCATAACACTGATAGAGCCAGTCCATCCCTAGGATTGCATCAAAAGCAACCATATTAAGTTCTATGAGGTTTGCCACCGTATCCCTAATAAGAATAGACACGACATAATTTTTATACACCCTCCTTACCATAACAAAATTACCCACCGGGGTGGAAACAGAGAAAGGTTTAGCAATCACTTCAGGCTTAAACCTAAAAATAACCGCCATATACAGGGTCACATAGGATAAAGTAAACCCGAGATCAAGTAACACAAAAACATCACGGGAAAAGATTTGTAACGTATTGGTGACAATATCTGGAGAGGCTTCTGCTTCCTTTTAGTGGGTCAACACATATAAATAATTGCGATCACTTCCAACAGCTGTAGTGTCGCCCATTTCGGGCGGTAGTAGTGTGGAAGAGTTTGCCTGAGACTTAGCTCCACCAATATTCCTCCTAGCGGAGGGATAATCTCTCTGAAAGTGGACCGTCTAACCATAAGAAAAACACACAAATGCGCCTAGCTGACACTTTCCCGGGTGATGCCTACCACAAGTCTCGCACCATAGAAAAGTACGATGCTACTGCACCATACTACCCTGTGACTGAGTATTCTGAGCTCTGGGTCCATGACTATTTTGAAAACTCTGGGGGCGTCTATCAACTGGGGGTCTGGGCACTGGGGCGCTAGCTGCAGACTGTGCCTTCTCCCAAAACTTTTTCTTTTGCCACTTGTTACCCCAATTACAACCGTGCTGCTGACTAGGGTTCTAATTCGCTGATCTGGCTTTCTTCGTCTGCCTGTCCTTCTCTCTGAACTCAGTTATCTTCTTCTTCTTCTCCTCAACCTACTGCATGTGGACTGTCAGACTAGCAAAGTCTAATTCCCTGTTTAGCATCACTCCTTGACATTCAAGCACCAGATCATCTGAAAGGCCAAAAGCAAACTTCCTCATTCGGTCCCTCATACTATTCGTCATCTCAGGAGCATAATGGGCCAGCTGATTAAACTTTAAAATATACTCCTGAGCACTCATCTTACCCTGATTAAGGGTCATGAAATCCTCTTCTTTAGCTTTCCTCATCTCCAAAGGAAAGAATCGGTCAAGAAAAGCTTCCACAAATTTGTCCCATACTTTGGGATCATCACTGTCACCCTTCGCCTCTTCCCACTGATCATACCATTGGTTCGCTACATCCTTTAGTTGATAAAATGCTAGTTCAACACCTTCCACCTGATCCACATGTATAAAATTTTATATAGATAAAATAGTTGGAGAGTAAATCATCAGATACTATACGTGAAATAGTTCTAAAACACATGGGCACTTTCTGAAAATCACAAATCATTCTTATCAATGCAATTTCTAATCTTTGTATAACTTCTGAGTTAGGTGGCACTCCCCTACAATTATGATATTCCACGGGCTGTATGGAATCCTCCATTGACTTGGCGGGGAAGCCCCCAACCCGAGTGTGCTGCAAGGGTTGGAGTTTCTGATTCTGATACGCCACACGATACTAGGCCAGCATAATATATTATACCTGGATCGGCAAATCACGATTTTGGGCAGTGAGTTGTTTGACTCATGCCTTCTTCGGGGAACCACCTAAGCTCTCTTTATGCTTAATTTTATCCTGTTCTGAATCATGCATTATTCTAGTTTCAACATCTGAAAATTCTTACTTTAAATATGTATTCTATTCTGTTCTAAATTATCATGGCATAATCTAAGTTGGTGTCATCACACCAAGACTTACAAGTCCTATTTCGGAGCCATAATGTACCATACATAATTCTTTCATGAAAACCCAATTCATACCACCCAAACATGCAATTAGTTTAAAAGATTTCATGTTCTGAGACACACATCAAAACTATGCAAAAACTCTTCAACAATATGGTGGTCATGTGCCTTTAGCAAAATCATGGACACTTTCATTATAGGAATATTTTCAACATTTATCAACATAAATAACCCTCTCTCTTTTGAAATTGAAATCATAATTCAAATATGACATCATTCAAGACATTTCATAACATGCTTTACAAGATGCAGTTTAGAACAGTTTATATCATATAGAAAATGAGATTAATAATAAGAAGAGAGAGGTTCATTATAAGTCATGCTCTTAATTGAATATTCATCCTTAAACACATTCATACATATATATATATAATTTTTCAAACAATTTGGGGGAAAGCCTAAAGGCCAAAACAATATCGTCAAAACTTCTAAAATATGACTATATTCAAAAATCCAAAACCTTTTTTCTTAAAACATGATTTCTAAGCCCACGAAATTTTAGGAAAACCCCGCGTACCTTGAAATAGGGAAACAATGGGTTTTTCTTGAAGCTTATGATCTGGGGATTTTGAATCTTCAATTAATTTTGAAAACCCATGGTTGAATCTTCAGTTCCTTGAAGTTCTTGTTTGAAACTCTAGAGAAGATTCTTGATGATTTTGATGAAAATAGAGTTAAGTTGCTCAAACATACCCTAAATCCTTTGTTTGGATGGTTTTAAAGGCTAGAGAAAATTCAAAATTACCCTTAATGACTCCTAAATGGAACTGGAAATTTAAACTTAAAAACCCAATTTCTGGTGCCATTGCGACGCGCTACAATCGCGGTGGTCCACTAGAATTCGACGAGTGGGAAATTAGGTGGCTCCGCGATGCACCACCATCACGGAACCCCATTGGAATTTGACGATTGTCAATTTGACCCTCTCCGCGACGCGCTAGACACCAAAATAACGATGTTTACAACTGAAACTTTAAATTATTCATAACTTCTTCACCGAGGGTCTGTTTTAGACGAATATTATATTGTTAGAAATCTAATTCAGTCATCTACGTAATGAAAGGTTGAAATATAGGAAATTTCATATGAAAATTAATTTAGATCATTCTAGAAGCTAATACTTAGACTTTTCATGGATGAAATTTAGCTAAGAAGACGTTGGGGTGTTATAGAAACACATATTGACATGACTTGAATTCAAATACTAAGAAATACATAGATTAAATTCATAAGTTGCATTGATAATTTCATAAAATAAAATAAAATTCATACTTTTAAACCAAAAGAGGATTTTGGGGCTCAAAGAGTGGAAGGAACCCATTGATGAAAATCCCACATACCTCAGTGGTCAAATTTTTGAAGAAAAGCTTGAGCTTAAAGCTTTAATCCTTGAATTCCTTATTCTTAGGAAGGGGGAATCTGCGTGAGTAATTCTGATTATAATGGACAAATAATACCATTTTAGGTGTTAAAAAATAGATTTTGGATGATTGGGGTTGAGGGGAAAAGACCCAAATACCCCTTGGTCCTTTAATTTAAGAAGCTCGAAAAATTTACACTACCTCCGCATTGCAGAGGTCACCACAAACATAACCTCTACAATGCGGACCTTATCGCGGAGCATAGCCTCCACAGCATAGCCCTATGATGGAGGCCCACTGCCTCTATGGTTAAAACACGCCCCAAACACCTTCCAAAAAATTCGAAACTCTTTCAGGATACCCCTTTAAAATCCCTAAACATGTTTCAACTCAAAAATTGATGTTTTGGATTTAGAAAGGCCAAAAATAAATTCCTCAAAGTTCTGAGGTCTTGAAAGTGGCTAAGTCCCCTGTACTTTGTGAAAATTTCATGCCTTGGACCACCCTAAACATGAAACTAAGAGATGAAGCAAAACTAAAATCCTACGGGGTGTTACAATATATTATTAATTGAATTAAAGCAAATGTTTAAATTCCTACATCAGTTTTATTTTTAAAAAAAATAATAAAAAGTTTCCTATTGTGACACGTTATCATGTATTATGAAATTCATACAAATAAGAATATGTATACTTAAAAATTAAATTCCACAAAACCTAAAAAGAAATATTTTTATAATCGGTCATATTCTGAAATTAGACATAACAATGTAGTCTTACACATGATTATACTAGGAATCAATTAGCAACATAGAGGTAACTGGTAGATGAGTTTTTATTCATGAATATCTAGTGTTTTCTTTTTGTTGAAGGTTGAGATGTAGTGAGGAACAAACTTTGGTATGATTCTGTTCAAAACCTGTAGTTTGCATATTTCATAGAAAAGGTAAAATTGAAAAATATTCTTTTATATTTTTAAACTACATAGATATATATGTGTGTGTGTGTGTATCTATGTGTGTGTATATATATATATTATTGAGTGTGCGAATCAAAGTCCCACATTGGTAGTTGACGAAATGAGAAAGCGGCATATAAGGTGTAAGATCTATTAATGGTATGCCAAAGCGGACAATATCACACCATGTAAGAGTTTCTTTGGGTTGGTTGAGCCCAACAGCTGATATCGGAGCATTGGTTATTAATAATTATCTATCTGAATGATGGAGGAAAATATGAGCAAAATGGTGTGTTTTTGTTATGTTTGAATGATAGTAATTATCATACTTGGAAAGGCAAGATGAAAAATGCATTTTTCTGTATTTATATCTAATAAACCTGTTAGAAACAAATCATTCCTGCTTAAGCAATTGATGAATATCTGGTATAAAGAGGAAAATCCTATTTTTAATCATATAAATAATTTTCAAGGTGTCCTTGACCATCTGGTCAGAATGGGTGTAAAGTTCGATGAAGAAATTCAGAGACTTTGGCTTGACTTTGGCTTCTTAATACTCTGTCATCCTCTTGGGAAACTCTTCATGTTTTTTTTGACTAATTCTGCTTTCAATGGTGTTTAGCTAGGGAATAGGCTAAGAGTCATATCTTTGAATGGTACTAATTTTCATACTTGAAAAGGCAAGATAGAAAGATCTTCTATTTGTCAAGAAAATACATTTTCCTGTGTTTGCATCTAATAAATCTTACTCCATGACAAATGAGGATTGAGAATTAGAGCACTTGCAGTTTTGTGGTTATATTAGACAATGAATTGAAGATAATGTTAGAAAATAAATTATGAATGAGACACATGTCAGAAGTTTGTGCGACAAGCTTGAGACACTTTATGCTTCAAAGACTGACAATAACCAGTTTCTACTGCATAAGCAAATAATGAATATCAGGTATAAAGAGGGTAGTCCTATTTTTGGGTAGTCCTATTTTTTATCACATCAATAATTTTCACGATGTCCTTTACCAGTTGTCCGAAATGGGTGTAAAGTTTGATGGACAAATTTAGGGACTTTGACTTCTCAATACTCTGCCAAACTCTTGAAAAACTCTTGGAAATGTATATATATACACACACATGTTGTGAGTCCAAAAGTTGTAGTTTGCATTTTGTCTAGTCATAGAAATGGTAAAATTAAAGTGAAAATATTGCTCAAGTTCCTTCTTTTTAACTTTTCCCGAGAATATGTCGCTTGTTATTATATATATATATATATATACACACAAACATATATACATGGCCTAGTTATAATAAGTTTATGAAAATCTTTTGTTATCTAATATTTTGGGTAAAGTAGATGCAACAACAAAACTTATGACTTTTAAACATTATACTTACATAAGATTAACTATTAAGTAAAAAGTTTTGAAAATGATATTACTTGTTATTAGTAGAGCTATACTTTTTTTAGATATCATTGTGATGACAAATTGAATATAGTTGTCGAGGGCGTTGGTGCTATTTTAAAACACCGATTTAGATTTATAATATATATAATATATCATGATTCAGTCAAAAATCCTTGAATTCTTCTAAACAAAGTCGATTTTCGAATCAATGAATTTTTATGAAATGATCTAATCCTCTTTTGTTTTAAAAATAAGGTGAAATCCTATTTTTATTTTTGAGAAAATAACAAATATGGCTTCTTATATATCGAGATATGTTTAAAATAGTTCGTTACACACACACACGTACACACACGCACATATATATTTGAGTAGTATTTGTCCTTCATATTATCAAAACTGGACGCTTTTAATTTTCATCAAATATTTGGTAACTCTGTCAGTTAGACTTTACCTGAACTAATTAAAAAAGAATTAAGTAGAAACTTGCATACGATGGTATATTTTGCAATTTCTGCTAGTTTTGGTCTATTTTCTAGAGTTTGATGTGACTTCTGCAATTTTTTTCTTTGGCTGTTAAGTCGTTACAATTTGTAGGATTTGATAATTCTTTTCTAAGACTTATAATTTTAAGAAAAAGAAAAAGAAAAAATGGGAACTCAAATTTAACAAATAGAATGTGTTAAAATATTTGACCAAAATTAAAAGTTCTCACTTCTAATAAAATTAATGTACCAAAAATTATTTATAGAGTATATTCAAGTGACTACTTTGAACTACTCCAAACATAAGATATAATTTTGGTCATTTTCTATCACATCCGCAAACTGAGGTCGGTCGTGATTGATACCCAACTTGTACTACCCGATAAGTGAATCATGTTCGAGTTTTTTGATGTTTATAAATAACTTTCCATAACAAAAAATGCTATTCACGTATATGAAGAAATTAGTCTAAAAGCTGAGTTACAAACATAACATCTAATGATCAAAAGACTAACTCATTGACAAGTTATGAGCCTCTAATAACGAAAATTTGAATACCTAACATCTAAAAGTTGGGAAAGAATTTGTTACCACAAGAATGAATCAATCGAGCTCATCAATAGATCTAGAAATGTCCAAATCTAGCTAGATTGCACAGTCAATAGTTGGCATATGTTATGGAAGGTTCAAATGGGTTTGGGTATCTTCTAGGGTACCTAGTATTTTTGTTTATCACCCCCTAGACAGAGAAGCAAGACGTTATTTCACTAAACAATTATTATAAGAGTGTACAAATAACAAATTTTAAAAATTAATGAATCAAATTAAAATTAGAAAGTTAACTGAAACTTTAAATCTGAGTTGAATTCTAGCTTAAGAAATTTAATAAATCAATTAAAATTTGAACTGAAACATGAGAAAATAGTTAAATTTTATTTATTAAATAATGATATCTATAAGTGTGTGGTTGATTGACACATTTCCACCGTCTTTGCTACTTTTACACTTGGGGAGGCTGGTCATTTCTCCCAAAAAACCTATCCTATTTGCGGCTTTTGCATTTTGGGAGGTTGGACGTTCTCCAAACGTATAAATTTAATATGTAAAGCACCTACATGCATGGGATAGATAATCCTGGTCAAAGTGACTTTCACACTTGAGGAAGTTAGCTATTTTTCTCAAAACACATCTGATCACATATAACTAATCAAGTTAAATCAGAATAAATCAAATAATGAAATAATAACAACAACAGTAACAGCAGCAGCAGCAGCAACAACAACAACAACAACTACTACTACTACAACAACAACAACAACAATAATAATAATCAAATCAGACAAGAGATTCAATTACTTATTATATTCTAAGATAACCGAGTTATCAAGAAAGACGGTACAATTTTGTGAGATAATTTATATCATGAAATAATCATTGATTCTTATTCTTTAAGTCATTAAGGATTTCAAATGAATGATTTGAACCTTTACACTTAAATTCATTCAAGTGCTTTCTTATCACAAAACTTTTTGTGAAAATGATTTGAACCTTTACACTTAAGTTCATTCAAGTGCTTTCTTATCACAAAACTTTTTGTTGTTTCTTTTTAAGCCTTTTACTTAGAAATTTATAAATTCAACTTTCCTCAAGCACCTAAGCACCTAATCAGGAGAAGTTCTACAAATGAACTAGTGTATTTAATGTCTTAAAAATTTATAATCATTGATTAAGACAGTTAAACCAATCATATATAATTTCAACCTGTTTTTCTAAATTCAGGCTTTACTTGGCCATAAACGATCTTAATTCATTTCTAGCCATTAACTATATCATTCTAAGCATCCAAACATTACTATGTGCTATAAAATTTCTAACTTTGATAATAAATAGAAAATAATTACCTTGAATATTGTTCTAAAAAATTATACTTCTCAGGCCTTGAAAAGCACCTTTAATCATTGATAAAAGCTTAGGTTAGATAAGAGTTAATCGATTTTTCTCTAATATTTTTAATTAAAATCCATGGTAGAAGTGTTATCATGGGTAGATTGCTGAAGTCACAGGTCACATTATTCTCAAATACTGTCGAAAATATTGTAGAAATAAATGAGCTTCTATCTCTAAGAAGTGCCCTTTTATCTTAGGCATTTTATGATCACACAAGAAAAAAATAGTTTGTCGCATTGCATAGTGCCTCCCAAGGGTGACTTTGAGAGACTCAATTTTTTATAAAAGTTGGCCCAGATTTAGCCTGTCTCAGGCTACACATCACCGAGAGCACCTCAATTGGATATTTTTTGCTAATTCAAATTGCTGCTCAGTTACTCTTATAGTAAAAAAATCACAACATTTAATGAAAATAATGAAATTACAAATGATTAAAAACTACATTCAACATCTTTCTTTTGATATGTACATTTCATAACTTAATTTAGTATAAGTTGGTAGATATAATTATTTAAAATTATAGTATATGCAGTTAAAATCTTTTTCATTCCTTAAATGATTTTAATTTATTCGAAAATACTTCTCCACACTTATAAACATCGATACTTGACCAAACATAATATTAAAGTATCACACATATTACACCTTTTTAAATACCATACGCCCCACTTAGAATCTGAACAAGGACATAAATACTTATGAAAATTTTTTGAGGTATTACAACTTTTTACAAAATTAATCAATTATTTTTTTCAAGTTTCCAAATGTATTAGTAAAGATCCCTGAGGCTTGCAAAATAGAGTGAGGGACCTCTCGTGAATGAATGCTTCATGAAGAACCATGAATTTGACTTCATCGATGGAACTTCCACCTAAGGACATCTCAAAAGAGACATCGTACGAAAATGATGCCTCTATTCAAGGGACAAGGATAATGTGGAAGAAAAGAATAGGGGGAAAAGGCGTCGGGGCTGTCAGGTACATAGACACACAGTTCAGTCATCTAACCTTGGTAGAGGATAATGTCTTGCACTTGCAACAGATAGGGAAACTAGCGTTTTATCATTAGTTATAGTACTATATGCATTCTCTAGAAAAACCCCTCCGCGAGGTTACAAGCCACCCATTGTATCTTATAAATAAGTATTTCTCTTAATTTGTAAATCTTCTGGAATCGAACCTGAAGCAATACAATAAACTTTTACTTATTCTCTAATCGTTGGACTTCTCTTTATGTTCTTGTTAATATCTAGCTCTTATGGAAGGGACCTTTTCTATCTAAGAGCATCATTATGGACCCCATTACATTTATCAGTCCTACGCTATTGATTTACTTTAATTTTACTACATTTACGCATTTTTTCTCGTTACACATATAATCAACCTTCTTATAAACGAATCGTAAATAGTGTTGAATTTAACAAACGTGCTCCTGATTTAATATACAAATTCAACTGTAAATAGTGTTGAATTTAACAAACGTGCTCCTGATTTAATATACAAATTCAACTGTATTATTGTTAGGGGAAGAAATTTTGTAGTCACCATGGAATCAGAGTAGTTATATGTGATTTTTTCTTTATTTGTTTAACTAGCAAGATTACTCGTAATTTGCAGATGACATAAGTTGGATGCTGGAGATGAAAAAGTTGTAAATAGGCTTGGTGAGGGAGAAAAGGTGGTCCTGCCACAAGGAATCCCAAACAACAACTTGATTCACCAGAGTAAGAATATATATCTCATTAATTTGGACCTAACAAATATGAACACCCAAAAGAGGGTACACGATGCTCTCCCATAGGACAATGATAAGCATAGATGGGAAGACACAATAGTCAGAATTAAGGGCCTCAAAGACATTCTCTAGAATTTCATTGAGGCATCAAAGGAATTAGTGAAGCAGATAGAGATACAGAAAAGGAAGATAGATGAGCTATAAAATAGCTTTCAAACGCCTTATGGGAAACTATTGGGGAAACTAGTGTGAAGATCAAGATCAAGATCAACAGATGGATGACCATATTAATGATTGAGAAGTAAATAAAGAAAAGGTTGAAATAGAGATCTTTTTAATGATAGCGAATATGTTAAAAAAAAAAAAGATAAAGTCACACTACCCGAAGCTAAAATCCTAGATGAACTATATTTTAGGGGCTCTACCAATCATTAAGAGTGCATATTTGAAGAGCTATAAAAAAGTACCCAACATGGATAGCGCCATAACCAGGCCTATCCCTAAAAAGGTTCAAGATTCTTAACATACAAAAGTAAGATGAAGACAAGAAACTACAAGAACACTTGCTATTCTACACCCCCACTATAAATGGCAGTAACTAAACCAAAGAATAGGCTAAATCAGACATGCTGAAAAAGTTTAGAGAATATCTGTCAGGTGAAGCTTTGTTCTTGTATTCTCACCTCTCCAAAAATTTGATCAAGACTCTTAACACATTGCTAAAAAGCTTTATCAAAGCTCAAGTGAGAGAAAAAGGTGCAGACTGAGAAGAGAGGCATATTTAAGATCGAACAGAGAGACATATATATACTTTAAAACTTTATGGCCAGATTTCATAAGTAAATATTGTTGGTGTCAATGGTGCCAGATGACTAGGTAGTGGAAGATTTCACTAAGGGCCTAAACCCCAAAATCTTGTGGCCTCTTTCAAGCTAAAAGAAAGCTTAATGGAGTTCGAAGCTGTCATACAGGCAGATGTTCACAGTTATTACAAGTGTAAAATCTAAATAGAGGATAATTGCTGGAAAACTTATAACAAGAGACACTAAAGCTAGAATGAGACAAATGTTCTAAAAATCTATTAGGATAGTACTTCAAAAGGGATCCATCTAAGGTGGGAGTCAAAATAGAGAGAAACCCGTCATAATTGATACTTATTGTATTCTTTTGAGGGAAAATTAAGCTCAAGTGGAGAGAATAACTTAAAGTTTGCAGGATACAATGAGTAATAGTTGGATGGGCATCAGGCACGTAAGGGAGTGTTAGATAAGAAGGATATCAATCCTATGGTGTACTGAGTTATCAAACCCCTATCCTCTTGGTTCATTGCTTTATTATCTGGCTGGTGTAGCTATTCTTGATTATGAGGAAGATAAAGCGAGTCAATTTCCGAACCTGATAAGAATTGATCCAAACTTGAGGGATAGAAATCAGTGGTCTGAATATCAACGCATCCACGACCATGAGACAGGAAATATAATAACCTCAAAAAAGTGGTTATTAACCTTATTATGAATGGGCATTTGAAGGAATTTCTAGGTGATCGAGCCAAAAGTGATTGTGTTCGAGGAACCAAGGGTGAAAATTTTCCAAATAACTCCAGCACACTCATAAAACCATAAACCAAGTGTTGAAGTCCTCAAAGCGAGGCCCCAGGTATGCTTTTAGCTATCTTTCTTTTTCTAGACCCTTTATTTTCTCTTTTACTCCCAAAACCCTTCATAGGAAATCCAACTTGGACCTATGATGAAAAGGGCATCTCACTACTAAGGAATGTAACTGAATGCATTGGAAGAAACGTGAATGGACAAATCTCTCAGACAGTGGAGGTGGGAAGAATACAGAGATTGGAAGTAGCTATGAGACCTCGTAAGAACATAAGGTTGCACTATTTTATTTCCAACCAATTTTTGTCCCACAATGGTGTTTTGATATGGTTCTTAATAAGGCAGCATAGAACGGTTTGCGACAATGAATTTGATGTTAATTTTTCTTTTCCTATTTCAACATTTAAAAATCGGATACCATTAGCATGGCCATGACACTCGATTCAAAATATATAAATGAAATGAATCATTTGTAAGAAAATACTTCATAAAAAACATAACTATCTAAAACTTATGGAGTCAAGTTCTGGCAAAGTTAAATTGAACAATAAAAATTCATTCAAAAACCTGGGGGCCAAATATGCATTGTTTCAAAAGCCTGCCCCATTAGGAACTCGTATGGGAGTAGTAAAAGCCCATAAAATTGGTTAGAACTAGGGTGTCACAACCCGAGCTGAGGCCCTGGCCGCGATGGGCATCTCAAACCATGAAGGCCCGAGTGCCCTTCTCTATCTGGCAATCATACACACATTCATATAATATGAAGGAAAAATATGGAATATAAAACAATACGGAATCATGGTCAACTTTTATTCCAAACTGCTCAACACTGAAATGAGTTCACAAAGATCAACAACATCTAACACTAGTCTGTGAAATCTCTACAGACTGAAAATAACCTCTATCTAAAGACTGGGACAAGAGCCCCAGTCGGACCATAAATCAAAATAAAACAATAATGACTTTACTTCTGAACTAGGTGGTGCACCCTACAAGTCAAATATTCCACGGGTTATATGGAATACGCCCTTGACACAGCAGCCAAGCCCCCAACCCAAGTTTGTCGCAAGGGTTGGAGTTTCTGAATAGTTTGGTACACCCCCTTACAAGTATACAGTGGCATCACCCTTAAATGACGTCCACATTATTTCCTTTTTAGGATAATACCCGTATCGGTAACTACGATTTCCAGTGATGAGCCCTTAAACTCAAACGCCTTCTTTGAGTAATCACCTAACTCTCTTTAAGCCCATTTTTAGTCTGTTCTAAATATGCATCTTTCTTAAATCAAATTCTGAAAATCTGAGTAAAATGTGTATTTTAGTCTGTTCTGAATCTTCTATGGCATTCATCTGTTTTGATACCGTCATTCCAAGACTTGCAAGTCGTATCTTCAAAGTCATAAAATATCATGTTCCAGTCTCTTCATTCAAAACATAAATTTTGGACCACCATATCATTCAAACGGTTCAAGAAAATTCGTATTTCAAAACATATGTCAAATTATTCAAGATTCTCTCATCTTAACATTTCAACAAACATGTGGTGGTCAAGAATTTTGTAGCAAACAATGCAACTCTTTAAATTATCACTTTTGTTTATGCGATTAAGAAAATGCCCTCTCTTCATGTCATCACCAAAACCAAGTCAATAAATAATATTAAAGACATTTATATCATGCATTTCAATATAAAATTGAGTAGTTTATAAACAATAGTAAAATCCTTGGTTCATGCTTTAGGACACGAGATTTAGTAACCCATAACTTGTAAATAAAAAATATAACACAATAAGAGAGAAAAATTCTTTGTTCATGCTCTCAATTCATATTTCAAGACCAAAACGTTCACAATGCATACTTCTTGATGTAATTCGAAACCTTTCAGAAATATATGATTTCTCAACATTCAAAACTTTAATATAAATGATTTAAATCATGTACATGTAGTTCAGGAAAATCCCATGCACCTTATATTACTTGGTTTAAAGAGTAGGACTCAAGTCTTGATTTGTTCCTTGAAAAACTTGAACTTAAAGGTTGATTCTTGATTCTTGTTCTTGGGGGAAAACCCTAATTTGATCTTATTTTTAGAGTGAAGAAGGAAGTTTTTGATGTTGAAACTGATGGAAATTGATTAATAACGTGTTAGGGCATAATTAAATCCACTGGGGAGGTTTTCTGAAGAGGAAAAGTGCCAACACAACCCTTTAAAAAAATCACATTTTTTTAGCTTCAGGATTGCCGACGGATGGCCTGACGGACCGTCACAAGCTCGATGAACCATCCTCAGAACCGTCGCTACATTTCCAGTGACTAAGTCACTATTCTTGGGGCGACGGGCCATGCAATGGACCGTCACGGGCTCAACGGACCATCGACCTGGTCGTCGCTCCTTAGGCAGCCTGACACCTTACTGTAAAACGAGCATAACTCTTTACCCCGATATCAGATTAAGGAGAAACCAGTGGCGTTGGGAAGAGGATTAAAAGACCTTTCATTTGATATATAGTATTTGCTCTAATTATTTATATACAAAAATTTATGGGCAATTGAAGTTGACCCAAGTTTAAACGCTCACCAAAACTCAATTGATAGGAAGACTTTCAACTCGTCCTTAAGTTAAAGGGCCTCTATGATCTCAATTTATGCTCAACTAGATTCTCACATTACATAATTGATTAACATACTAAATTCACATTGGATTTATGGCTTTTGCAACCTTTACAAGTAGGAATGATGGTTTAGGTTCTAGCCCAAAATACGGGGTGTTATATTATCTCCCCCTTGGAATCATTCATCCCCGAATGATGGGTAGGGACTTGTTAAAGCTCTAAATCTATGTAATAAGGAATGTAACCTTGCATTGAACATTTTTCCTCCACAAATATGCAAAGGCATCAAAAGAGCTTCATGACAACCCCTAGTGAAACGTGTAAGCACGAAGCAAGAGGTAATGGAACTTTACCTAGGGATGACCTTGCACATGAGTTCTATGAATCATTATCATTATAACATAAGGTATTAGTTTATTCTGTGATCATAGGCCCTATTTACATCGATACAAATCATGAAATTAGATTTCGCGAGAGACAGGATTTAGAAGCATTCTCCACCTTACAAGATACAACGAATGGACCTTAAATTTAGAGACATTATTCATATATGCCCCAACATTAATCAACATACTTCATCATTTCCAACTTACAATTCTCCCATAACACACCTAACCACAATAATTATGTCCCACCGGATAATACTTCCATGTTGAAGCCCAACTTGGGGAAAAGGATGCTAACTTAAACCATGGGACCCTGCACTCTACATCACACTAAGAAATCACCTCACCTTATTATTATAATCCAACAACCTCAAGTCTTAATTTAAGGAATACTAACAACATGGCACATTGGTTTATTTCTTCACCAAACACAAAATTCAAGCCTATCATTACTACACCCCACTTCATGGATCTCTCCACTAAGACCAGCAAATTCAATCATTCTCACAAAGATTCTCGCCATATACTTCCCTTCTAACTATTTCACATAATGAGAATTCGTCTTCTCCTTCCCTCTAGTCTTTTAACTTTAACTCAAGAAATTACCTCAAGATTTTCACCTTCAAGAACATTTAGTCCCCTGCCTAACATATTACTCCACGTCCACAACCACCATCACACTAATATATGGAGGGTCATTGAGGGACCTGAGCACAATCATCATGAATGGAAGTAATACTAGTCAGACCATAGGTTATACTTATTGCACTACTCAAAGAGGGACATGAAGTGATGATATGATAGAATAGACACGGAGTGCTTTAGATATCAAGTGTGTGGATTATAAGTAAAGAGTCGTTCAGTACAACCATAAAACAACATGATTTCTTAAGACAGACTACGGTGAGAAACATGGGTGCACATATCTCATGATTTGTATAACATAAGGGCCGAATTCATAAAGTCAATGATTGAGACAAAGATTAATACTTGAAGCTATTGCTTCTCATTTTCAGAGCTGAAATAGTAATAAGTTTGCACAACTTTATTACTTTGGCTAATTCCGGCATAAAATAATTTAGTGACATACAGAAATTATTTTCTTCGGACCAAGCATGCTGTGAGACATAGGTTTAGATCAGGAGCAACATAACATATGGCTTGGATACTTGGAGTATTGGGTTACTGTGGGACATTATTACTTCTTGTTTGGACGCTGGAACATGACATGACTTACATAGAGAACTCAAACTTTAGACATCGGCAGGACTTGAATACATAAGACATTGGTAGAATGAACTCTTAAACTGAATTAGGAGGAATATGCTTGAATAGGAGTAGGTTTATCATGACTCTTTCCTAACTTACCACAATGAGAAAATTTGGGAACTAACTTAACTCACCATCTCCCCCCTTAGATCAAAGTCACAACCCTAGACTTGAGAACATAACTTTTTATCAACTTATAATCACAATTCTCAATACAATAGGGGGTATCGGTATACACATGAACACAAACTGCCCTCAATAATTTAACATAAAGACACTAAATTCTCTTTGGAACATCCCCCCTCAGGTATACTAATCATAACTTCCTCTAACCCCAAAATCATTAACTCATGACTAACATCATTATGGGCATGGACATCCACGCTTCTAAACACTTAACACTCTATCTTCAACTCCTTAGAATACTCGCATTACACCTCTAATCACATAACTTACAACATAATAAAATTTGTAAAACTATACCCAAGGCTCATATTTCCTACAAATATCTCCTCAATTCAACTCTAACGGACACCGTACGATAACTCACCAGACTTCTCTATACTATAATATCAAAAACACAAACTAGGTAAGCAAAACACTATACATATAAATGATAAACTTTCCCTTTGTTAAGTGTACTCTGAAGGCATTGCTTTCCAAGAATACTACTCTTAATTTTCGCTATCCTCTATCGTCGTCAACCTACAACTCACAGTCTCATGAGCATACACATGTTCACTCCTTATTACATAAAAAAATCCACTCTCCACTACTTAACCTTCTAACATTAGATCGTTACTCACATAACTTATATTATAAAATCTTACCTAACGCCATACTACTAGGGGTGCAACTTATTCTTATATACTTACGCCCTTATCCCCTTAATGACTCACCCACAATTCATCATTTTAACACTGGTCCTCATATACACATATACCTCATAATTACCACTTAAACTTTTTCATAGATCATCAACCTAGGCTTTTTCACAAATCACATCAAGCCTACTAATTCATTCCCACAAAAGATACATCATTAATCTTAAGCTACTATTCTTACCACTATATTCTACCTCTAAAATTCAAGCCTATAGTCTATCATCAATCATTTACCACCAATGAAGCATGCAACATAATATACTAGTCCGTCAAATTAGAAAATTTAACCTAAATACCTCATTTCACTTAGATACTACCTACAACCAAAATCACCTCCATGACATGACTACTACACCTTAAAATCTACTACATACCTTCTCACAAGTAGTACTAGTTCACAACCACTAAAGAAAAGAAGGTCAAGGGGGTAAAGTCATATAATAGACATAGTCAACCTTAATCTTATAGTATAGCCTAATACGATCTTATCTACATATTCTACTTTCTCACGTCATACTTACTTACCCAAGCATACCATTAGAATACCTTCAAATTCCACAACAACAATGAGTCTATAATTATAACTTATGGGCTAATCTAACTGTTCCATTTACAACCTATAAGGGATTTCTATAACTACCCTAACTATCCACTCTAAGCTCCTTCCATATTTATAAATAGCTAATAATCTCAGCCAAACACTTCCTCTATCGAATACCTTACAATCTACAAATATCATTAAAATATTAGTCTATCAATACAAAATGACAAACCATTCCTCAATCAATGGTTATACAACTAAAAGTATTTACTTACACAAAAGTCCCCTCACTCTGACTTCTAACCTTGTGATTTCATATCCTCAACTTCTTGGCCCAATTTCACTAACAATAAGTCATGACACTTTAACATACACTATTACTCGGGTGGAAATACAGTTCCAACATTCTACTACACATCATTCCCCTTATGTATGACATCTGTACCAAGAATTTTCAAAGGGACTGGATACACTTAATAACTTAGGCTGAAGAGCATGATTTCATCAGGATCATAGTTTATACTAGAATCAATACACCTTGAAGCACTAATGGACTCCTCTCAAGTCCATGCACAATTTTATAATCCTTTATGACTCAATTAGAAAAGGACCATATTATTTATTTTCTAAGCTTCTGCACTTAAATCACCTCAACAATGAGACATATCTAAGAATATCAGATTAAGGAAATAATAGGGATAACTTTATTTTTGTATGGAAGACACCATAGCACTAACTAGAGTGAAAGAGGAATATTCTAACTCCATAGCACGAACTAGAACATAAAGAAAGAGAGACATTCCTAAATGCTTTGTAGCCTCCTACTTATAAGTGTGGTGCACTATACACTCATAAACAGGACTCTGCCAGACATGATTTCGCAGACACCCTAGGATCATGAATTGTGCTCTAATACCAAGATTGTCATGACCCGACCCGATGCCTTAGCAGCGATGGGCATCTCAAACCGTGAAGGCCTAAGCGCCTTTAGCTGTCTTGCAATCATACATACATTCATATAATATGTAGGAAAAATATATGGTCAACTTTTATTCAAAACTACTCAACACTGAAATGAGTTCACAAAGATCAACAACATCTAACACTAGTCTGTGAAATCTCTACTGACTAAAAATAACCTTTGTCTGAAGACTGGGACAAGGCCCCCAATCGGACCATAAATCAAAATAAAACAACAATGACTTATACATTAGGCCTTTCGAAATAAAAGAGGCTCACCAACTACAAACTTCGGACAACCCAATCTATTTCTTAGCGGAACCCCGGGACTGTGTCTCAAATCCTGAAATACAGGGGGTTAATAAAGATGTACTGGTACGTAGAGTAATCCAAAATAATGTATTTATATATATCATAAGTGAAAGCAATTGATAAAACATTTTACATATAATATATGAAAACACATGGGCACACTTTAAAGACTTTGAAATATTCTTTGAATCCACGACTCACGCTTTATCTTACTTCTAAGCTAGGTCGTACACCCTACAAGTCTGATATTTTGCGGGCTATATGGAATCTGCCCTTGACAAGGCAGCCAAGCCCCCAACCTAAGTTTGCCGCAAGGGTTAGAGTTTCTGAATAGTTTGGTACACCCCCTTACAGGTATACTGTGGCATCACCTTTACTTGACGTCCACATTACTTCCTTTTTAGGATAATACCTGTATTGATAACTATAGTTTCCAGTGATGAGCCCTTACACTCAAATGACTTCTTTGGGTAACCATCTAACTCTCTTTAAGCCCATTTTTAGTCTGTTCTAAACATGCATCTTTCTTAAATCAAATTTTAAAAATCTGAGTAAAATCTATTTTTTAGTCTGTACTGAATCTGCTATGGCATTCATCTGTTTTGGTACCGTCATACCAAGACTTGCAAGTCGTATCTTCTAAGCCATAAAATATCATGTTCCAGTCTCTTCATTCGAAACATAAATTTTGGACCACCATATCATTCAAACAGTTTAGGAAAAATCGTACTTTAAAACATATGTCAAATTTTGCAAGATTCTCTCATCTTAACATTTCAACAAACATATGGTGGTCAAGCATTTTGTAGCAAAAAATGCATCTCTTTAAATTATTACTTTTGTTTATGCGATTAAGAAAATGCCCTCTCTTCATGTCATCACCAAAACCAAGTCAATAAATAATATTAAAGACATTTATATCATGTGTTTCAATATGAAATTGAGTAGTTTATAAACAATAGTAAAACCTTTGGTTCATGCTTTAGGACACAAGATTTAGTAACCAATAACTTATAAATCAAGTATATAACATAATAAGAGAGGGAAATTCTTTGTTTATGCTCTCAATTCGTATTTCAAAACTGAAAACACATATATATAAGTACACGAGTAAAAATTCAAGATTTAGGGAAGGACTCAATACCGAACGATTCAAAACCTTCATACTTCTTGATGTAATTCAAAACCTTTCACAAACATATGATTTCTCAATATTCAAAACATTAATATAAACGATTTAAATCACGTCGATGTAGTTTAGGAAAACCCCACGTAGATTAGATTACTTGGTTTAAAGAGTAGGATTCAAATCTTGATTTGTTCCTTGAAAAACTTGAACTTAAAGGTTTATTCTTGATTCCTTATACGTGGGGAAAATCCTAATTTGATCTTATTTTTAGAGTGAAGAAGAAAGTTTTTAATGTTACAACTGATGGGAATTGATTAATAACGTGTCAGGGAATAATTAAATCCATTGCAACGGTTTTTTGAAGAGGAAAAGTACCAAAACAACCCTTTCAAAAAATCATACTTTTTGAGCTTTGGGATGGCCGACGGATGGCCCGATGGACCATCACGGGCCTGGCGAACTATCCCCAGAACCATCGCTGTATTTCTAATGATTGAGTCACTATTTTTGAGGCAACGGGCACTGCAACGGACCTCACGGGCCCGACGGACCATCAACCTGGCCGTTATTCCTTACGCAGCCTGACACCTTACGATAAAATGGGCATAACTTTTTACCTCGATATCGGATCAAGGTAAAACTAGTGGCATTGAAAATAGGATTCAAGTACCTTTCATTTGATATATACTAGACCCTCTAATTAGTTATATAAAATATTTATGGTCGATTGAAATTGACCTAAGTTTAAACTCTCACCAAAACTCAATCGATAGGAAGTCAACTTGTCCTTGAGTTAAGGGGACTCTATGATATCAATTTATGCTCAACTAGATTACCACATTACATAATTGATTAACATACTAAATTCACATTGAATTTATGGATTTTGGAACCTTTACGCGTAGGAATGATGGTTTACGTTCTAGCCTGAAATGCGGGGTGTTACATAGGGCTTGTTGGAGAGACAAATATGGTTCTCAAAATAAATAGACTAAGTTACAAAAGTTGAAATGAGAAGTTCATAATAATACCTCATTATAAAAGAAAGACTTCCGGTCCATGAGACTAAAAGGTCCAAAAATAGCAAATAACAAAGGGATAAAGGCCTACCCCTCCATAATGTTATGCTCCAAATAACCTAGAGATGTTCGGGCTCAGGAGCACAACACATTTTTAAAGTATTACTAAGGTATACACAACAAGAAACAAGGATTAAATACCTAGTCACTTGTAGTAGATGGTTTCCCTTACAGAGTTTTCCCATCAATACTGGTTTATTATTAAGGATGATATTACTAGTGTTGTAAGAGAATTTTCCTAAATAGGAGTTATGTTCAATCTTTTAGTGTCACTACAGTGACACTTGTCCCCAAGAATCCAAATCCTTCTCAAGTTAAAGATTACGGACTTGTATCTTTCTGCACAATAGTCTATAAAACTATCACAAAGATCTTGAGCAACAAGATTAAACAAGTGATTAATGATATAGTCAGCCTTGCTCAATCTGCTTTTATTGAGGGAAGGAGTATTATAAAAAACACTTTATTCAGTCTTGAAGTTTTAAAATGGTATACAAGAAAAGGTTTATCCCCTAAATGTGTGATAAAAGTTGACTTGAGGAAAGCCTATTATTCAATTGAGTGGAGTTTCTTAGAAAGTGTACTTGCTGATCTGGGATTTTCTTAGAAATTCATTCAATGGAAAACTGGATGTGTCACTTTAGTTTCTATATCTCTTGTCCTATTTGGTGGCTTAACCACACCTTTTGAGGGTAAGAGAGTTATAAGGCAAGGGGACCCTATGTCTTCTTACCTTTTTATCGTGGTAGTGGAGTACTTGCAAAGAGCACTTGTGCAATTTAACCATAATAAAGATTTCAAATATCATTCCAGATGCAACAAGTTGGGAGTGAAGCACATATATTTTGCAGGTGACCTGCTAATATTTTGTAAAGATGATATGACCTTAATACAGTAACTTTAAGATGCTTTTAACAAGTTTTCTGTTGTTTCGAGACTCTAAGCTATCACTTAGAAGAGCTCAATATATATATGGATGTGTCAAACCTACTCTAAATAAGGATATTCTGACCACCTTAGGCAATTAGAAGGATGAAATCCCTTTAAAATACTAGGGAGTTCCTTTATCCTCTAAAAAATTGACTATTTCACAGTGTATGCCTGTAGTTGAAAAAATACTAAAAGAGTGAGGTGTTGGTCTACTAAGCTTCAATCCTTTCTAAGTAAAACTCAATTGATAAAATCTGTCCTATTTGGTGTGCACACATATTGGGATCAAATCTTTTTACTACCAAAGAGAATACTAAAGCTGATTACACAAGTTTGTAAGACTTATCTTTGGACTAGTACAACTAATAGTTCCAAAAAGTCATTGATCTCTTGGTTAAAAATATGCAATCCAAAAGATATTAGAGGCCAATACATTATCAGTAAGAAAATTTAGAATTGCACAGCTGTCACACCTCTTTTTCGCTCGAGAGCAAAGGGTATTTTCAATTAAAGTGACGGTTTTGAATAGGAATTATTTTATTTACAGAGTTGCCACTTAGAATTGAGTTATGGTATTTCAAGTCACCTTTTTGAATCCTAGTCAAAAGAAATGACTATTTATTATGTTCTGCGAAAACAGAAGACCGGATAAGGAATTCTGTTGACGGAGGAGAAGGTGTGAGGCACCCCTCAAGTCTCATGATTCTAGCACGGTCACTTTTATAGACTTATCTTAACTTAAACTATTTTTATAAATTATATTAAGGATTAAAATTGCTCATTTTTATTATATCAAAAATATCTATTTACATTTCTTATATTAAATAAATAGGTGAAAGTTAATTTTAGAAAAATATTTGTCAAGGTGCATTATTGCATACTTAAATTTAAATGTCTTAGAATGATGTGTACGCCGCATTCTTAATTGATATGAATATTTTAAATGTGCGTAAAATTTGCCTAACGCTAAAGGCTTTGGTTTGTCTATTGTAAACTTGGAGTGCTTTTTACCCTTAACAATAAACTAAGCAATATTTATTTAAGGCAATTTCAAGACAAAATTAATTATTTTATACTTGTCTCAAATTTAAAATCTTTACCTCCTCGAATTGTTGCCTAACCTTAATAGTAAACATGAGCAAAATTCATTTTAAGCAATAAATTAATATAACAAACAATTATCTAGCTCGGTTAACAACAATGAAACAAAATAAAATAAAATAAAAATAACAATAATAGAAGTAAAATAATACAAATACGCAAAAATTAACCATGTTCTATTAATTTTATGATTATAGCTAAAATTTATTCACTTTAAAATAATACAAATCCCAAATCAAACAATATCAATCTTAACAAAAAACACAAATACATAATAGTTTGAATTTAATTTTGAAATAATAGAGGCGTTGCTTTCCGGTAGGCTTCATCGCAGTAAAGCCAGATAAAAATCCAAACAAATCTAACCACTTTCAGGCCGGCATTGGACCAAAACCACAAGAGAGTGACGACAACCACGTTTTCGGTGGTTTTTGCCGATTTTGAGGGGATTCTCGATGAGAATCAGATGGTACGAGGTCAGTTTTGGACTGTTGGGAGAGTAGCCGAAGTAGATTCCGGTGAATTGTTGATAGCATCAAAACTGGGGTCAATTTTTGATATTTTTCGATGGTGGGCGACCAGTTTTGCTTTTTTCGGTGGATTTTCGATGGTGTTTGGTAAAAAATCTAAGCTAGTGGGATGTTTTTTGGTGAGTCATCGATCTTACAGATTTCCAGCTAGTTGTTTCGCTGGTGGAGAGGGTATTTTCGATGAGATTTCAACGATGGACAGTCAGTTTTGGGGTTGTCTCGATCGAATTTTGATGATGGTTTGGTCATTTTTCTTTATTTGGAGCAACAGAAGTATTTGTTTTGGGATTTAGAGGAGTTGGAGTTGGTGATGAGACGACGATTTCAGTGAACTTGTTCACCCGAAAAACCCAAAACCCACTTGTTTTTCACTTGCGCTCCCTATCTCTGTCGATTATCTCTTAATCTTTTTTTGATCAGATTTTCTCATTGTTTTCTACATCCCCTTCACTGATTTTCCTCTCAAACTTTCCTTCAATATTTTACTCTCAACTTTCCTTCAATGTGTGTATTGTTGCCCAGTATGGATGTTTATTCGTGTGACCTTAGTGATAGAAGAATGTATGTGCAAAGAATAGTGTAAAAGAATGTACACATACTTTCACATCAACAGTTTTTTAGATTTAAAATTTGCTACTCATATCCATTTTTTGAACAAAATGTCATCTATATAATTGTATCATTATATATATTTCGTACACAAAGAAACATCTTGAACATTTTCACTCATACTTTTTCACAATAAAATTTATAGTATAAACGGCACAAGATTGAATTAAAATTCGATGAATTAAAATGAGTACTGAAGCAATGAAATCGTCACTGAAAACTTCAAACAGAACTCCTGAATTCTAACCCCAATCTTTCTTCTCTTTTTCTCCTTCTTTCTTCTACTGCTCTTGTTGTTTCTGTCTTTTCATTTTCTCACTATTTTCCCTCTCTATTTTTTTTCTTTATCTGTGTCTGATCTTTAATGTACGTACCCGTCACTACTGAAAATTACCGCTATGGTGACAGTTGCAAAACCGTTGCAATAGACAACAAAACTGTTGCCATAGCTCTATTGCAACGGTTCAGCAAGCGTCCTATATGTGGCCGTTGTTATAGGTCTATGGCAACGGTTTATGCGACGGTTGTCTGAAACTGTCGCCATAGGTCAAGTTATGGCGACGGTTATTTTTTGACTTATTGAGACGCTTATTTTCATCTATTGCAACGATTACTAATTGTTGTAATAGATTCTATTGCAACGATATTAAACCTTTGCAATAGCATCTATTGTGATGATTTTGTTATTCTATTGTAACGTTTTTTGAGTATCTATTACAACTATTTCATTACTTATTAGGACACCTATTTTCATCTATTGCAACGGTTACTAATCATTGCAATAGATTTCTATTGAAACGACATTAAACCATTGTAATAGCATCTATTGCGACACTTTTTTTATTCTATTGCAATGTTTTTTTACTACCTATTGCAATGATTTATTGATCTATTACAACGATTGTTGCCACAGGTTATTAAATTGAAATGATTTATATAAATAGTCACTCGTATTAATGTAAATTTTTATTTACATACATAATAAATTATAACACAATATATACACTTCATAAAACAAAATCATTCATTAATAATCTCATAATTCAAAATATGCAACAAGCTAGTAATTTAAACCCAAAAGCAAAATGAAATCAAGTCCAAATGATTAGTTAAATTTTTACATTTGCAGCCTCAGCCATTGTACTTAAAAGCTGAAAGTAAATGGAGCTATCTTCTTCCTCATTACTAATTCTATGACAAACCACTTGAAGAAGTGGCAACCACTTAGGTTGCATGTACTCATTCTGCAATACCAAAAGGTCAAGCATTATTGTTACTATCATACTTCAGGTCGATAAAACAAATTAGCCATTTTGCACACTTACTTCAATGAGTTGGGCAATGGCAGCAGCAGTTGGCACCCGTACAGGATACCAAGAAACACCCCCTATATCTGACATTGTTAACGCTTTCACTAATGAAGAATAAATATCAGAACTCAAACCCCGTTGTGGAAAGAGAAAAAAGGAACTTACTCCACAAAATGCCTAATCGCAAAGTAAAATGTTAAAAAGTATCATCAAGGCTATTATCTCAGTTTAGAAAGATATGAAGCAAGCTCTCCTAGGACCCAATTTTGCAGTGGCAATTAAGCATGGTTGAAGAGTTTGTGTTCCATACAGTGGTAGCACCCGAGTCTTAATTACAGTTTCCGTAAATCCAGGATTTTGCTCTGTTAGAAATTGCAAATACAATGCCAGATAAGTAATAGAAGTACACAACTTTTTAATTACGAAAAGTTATATTTAGAAATAATAGTATGATATCTCCTTACATCTAAAGGCTACTATAAGCCATCAGGACTCCATAATATCTATCAAAGTTTAGACAAGGAAATGAACGTAAATCTTGTATACAGAATGCAAGCATGGTCAAGGTTAGAAAATGATAAAAAAGGGTTTGGATAAATGGAAAAGCAAAGTAGGATAATTTGTTAATGGCATGACATTAAGAATGAGCACTCTATGGCTTATGCCACCTAACAGTCCAGAAACTTATAGAGTTCAAATATAATGATTCTTAGAACTTTAATAGAAAAACAAGTTGCCTCACCCATAATACTATTGAATTCCAAACGGCGGATAACTTTCTGAATAGATTCATCAGTATTGATGTGCTATGATATAAAAACAGAAATTACAAAGTTAAAGGAGTTGATATCATAGTTTGTTTACTCACTCATTTACTCGGTTTTCTCTGTTATCAATGGGAACAGGAAACTTTGACACGAACAAAAGCACCAACAACTCCCTCATCAAGCTGTAACCTTTTCTTTTATATTTTTCTCCTTTCTTACGCTTTGATGAAGCTGTAGAAGTCTTGACTCAAGGTCCCTAGAGGTTCAAGAAAATTACAGATAGCTATGTGCATTTTAACACAAGAAGCTTGAGCAAAATAAATTATAGAAAACTAACCTTTGATAATGAAATAACACCAATCAAGTTTAAAGCACTTTTCCTTGCTGTAAACAAGTCATCTCTGAAGCCAGAAATTTCTTCCTGCGGGATCATAAAAATCAGACAATTTGCTGAGAATCTTTAGAGTATACAACTTATAAAGAAATCAAAGATTTGAACATACAAGGTCAGACAGAAGATTTTTCCTTATGTACTCATCTGGATCTTCTTCCCACTCTCTTGTGTCCTACTTAGCAGGTAGTTAAGCCTTTAATTAGAACTTCAGAAGAGTATGCGACAACAAAAGAAAGGATTACATGTGCATAGACAGAGAGCTTCTCCAGAAGGCAAATTTGTTGAATAGCTTACCTTCTCATTCTTCACAAGAGTTGGGAAGATTGTAGAATTCAGCAAGGATGTAAACAATAAATGGATGTCAAGAATAAATGAAATACAGGATATTCACTCTAATACACCACTCGACATATATCTATATATACCTGAATATAACTCCCTGACGTAGAGAACAAGAACAAAATCGTACAATTATTAAGGGCGTACCTGTAAACTAAACAAATGCTCACTGTATTTTAGAATATGTGCAGAGAACACTTCATGAACCACCCAATTTGTTGATATTACACTCTCGCAAATATACCTTATCATAATCTACAAATTTTTACCAGTAGTCTCGGAACTTAGGTATGCTTATTTCAAACCACGGTTTTAAGTTTCTATTGTAATGTATGACTGCCGCTCGTTGAATGTCCTTCTTGCTAACATTTGGATTGTAGCCAAGCCCAAGGACATGCCATGATTGGTCAAGGGCATATTTACGCTTCCAAAAGGTTATCAAACCAAGTGGTAAGGTCCCCAACTTCCAAAGTTTTCTATCATGATTCTGTACAGATAGAATTTCATGACTTATTTTAGTAACTTTATATGCATAAAAACAGGAGCATATGTTGACATTTTTTAGGAGCAAAACCATATCGACACGACATTTCATGTTTATTTAGTCATCCAGCCCTTAGTGAGGCTACAACATTACTGTTGAATCTAATTGGAACGTCAGAGAAACATGATAGAATAAGACACATGGCAGTTCTTAATCATCTAGAAGTTCGGCCAGAATTTCTCATCCTAATCTAGACTAAGATGGAAGTTTAAAGCATTGGTTGATGCCAAAGAATTTAACTACTCAACTTCCAGTCAGTCTAAACAAATTACCATTTTATTACTATATAATTTAGTACACTCCGATGTAATCATACGAATTATGACGTCTCAGTAATCATCACATCCAAAAATATTAATAATGTAGACATAATCCTTTTATTTATTTTTTTGTGTGGGTTGGAGGGAGGGGGGCTTAAATGTGGATGTGATCTTTTACTGGGAAAAGAGAAATTGCCCAGAGAGAGTCGCTGATATGATACTTAGAAAAATAATGATAGTGTTGCTCCAGACTATCACTATTATGACCAAGAAAAGCATGTGAAATTATGTACACAAAATTATGGCTAAATAAGCATATGCTAATCCAGACACAAATAAGTGAAAAGAATTTATCTCACACCAGATTTGCCATGGATGGTACACCTCTGTGATGTTTTGCCATCTCTACTCATTAAGATCAAAGATGTTGATAGCCTAATGGAAGGCTAAAATCGAAAATGGACACACAAGGAACAAAAAACAGCAACTAGAAGAAAGGGAGATGAAGAAGAATGCATAAAATGTAATGATAGTAGAAACACCTTTACTCCTACCAAGTGATTAACAAAAGATGGTGTATCAAACCATCAATCACACTTCACCAATAGAAGCTCAAACCTTCCTCTTAGATGGACCAAAGGAATCACACTTCCTCAATCACACCTTTCTTGCCAAATGTTCAACACAAATGAAATCCATCAATTGTATTAAACTCTCAAGTTTTTTGATGTCTTTTCCAAGACCCACACTAAGATGGCTTCTCCAAGACCTACACTAAGGAAAGAAACTACACTAAGAGTAATACTCAATTTCAATTCATCAAAGTCTAAGGAAAATAGAAGCTAATAGATCTATTTATACTATTACATAACAATAACTAAATTACCCTTAATGAAGGATGTTCCTTTGGAGTGTAAAAGAGAGTCACAAAAAGACAATATTGCCCTTAATAATCCCAAGTATAGGCGGCCTTGGAGTGTAAGGAACCTTTCTCCAATCTTCAACTTGAACAAGGCATTGTAATGGTTCCAAAACGTCTTCAAGCATTTTCAAATCCGAGGCTTGAACCTTTGACAATTCGAAGCGTGAACCTTTGATAAGACCTTGTAATCCTTGTGCTCTTTATTCTTGTATCATCCTCTCCATCTTGAAAGGAATTTGACCTCAAATTCAAACCTTATAAAACCAAAGAGAGGGAAAACAAGCACACATTCCTCATGATAGGAGGGTTAGGGTTAGTGTAACAATCTATATAAGCATGCCAAGGGGGTACACTTTTGATATACAACCAGCAATCCTTTGTTTTGACAATGAAACATTTAGTATGATCATTACAAGAGATATGGCCAATATATACATCAAGGAGTAAGGAACACAATCTGATACTATCACATATATTATCAAGCCAAGTTGTTCAGATTTGAAATATATCCACGGGTCCTTTGTGTGTGACATGAAGAGCTTAGCATGAATGGCACAAAGGAAGTGGCTTTGACAAATATCAAGAGATAAGGAAACTACCATAGTCTTAGTGGCTTTACGTAGAAACCTTAAGATTCATTTGTTTCATTACCTCTGCAAAGGACCTTATCAAGTATGGTTCCACTATTAATCTTAAGGTCCACCTTATCCACATATCATTATCATTCCAACATGAACACCAGCCACCAAAATTCTTACCTCTACATAATAACAATTTAGAATTAACATGTTTATCACTCCAAGGTGGTTCACATTTGACATACACCTATATATCCTTGGTGTTTGACATAAAAAGCTTAGCATAAAGGATACCAAAGACATGAATGACCTCAACATAAAAAATAAATACACATGACCAAAAGTTATTCCACCCACATCCCAAAGAAATTTCGGGATCAAATGGATAAAGGTCTAAGCCAAGATGACCCACTCCCTTCATTAGGCTAATTTGCTCGCAATCATTCAAGGTATTACACACAACTTTGACATACACAAGGCCACTATGAACAAGAATAATATCATGTATTTCATTACACAAGTTCAAAGGACCATGTTCAATACCAAGATCATCTATACAAGCATCATCACTAAATTGGAAATTTTCAAACATACAATTCTCATGCTCAAGTAGTGAACTAGTTTTAAGAGAAAGTTGATCATTATTCACAATAATAGAGTTACTAAGGAAAGATCTATGCACTTGCAAACATAAAACCACTTCACTAGACACTAAATCACAATATTTTGAGTTTAAAAGAGTGTTTAGAGTAGCAAAGTCACCTTGGATAAGGCTTGGGCAGTCCACTTTTTTGGCGCTCTTGGTCACGTGAGCCTCTAGTTTATTTCTCATGCATTCTTGTGGAACTCCTTTTGGATCCTTATTGATTATCATTTCATCTAGTACCTGCACATAAGAAGAATCAAAGCTAGGCAAAATGCTAGCTTTTGGGTTAGGAAGTAAAAAGGGTTCTTTATGGACAAGATCCACAATCAATTATTTCTTTCCCCTTTCTATTTTACTACCCATATTTTCCCTTTCCCTTTTCTTCTTTTCTTCACACTCTTCTTGTATCTCAACATCAAGCTTCTCTCCATCATGAAAACCGACTTTTTCACCCTTGGATTCCATCACCATCTCTTCTCTTAGTTATATGGGGTGATTTTGGTTTAGTGGATCTTGGAGAGGAGGCATTGGATTACATTAGTGATGTGTTTTGGTTTGTGGCATGGGATTTTCTGGAATGTGGTGTCCTTGGTAAAGTGGATTTGGGACTTGGTGGTTTAAATTTTGTGAAGGCTTTAGTGGATAAAATCTATCAACCCCCGCTTTCATTCTAATCACACCACCCATCAAGGATGTCATTTCACTCCTCATAGAATCCATATCACCCATTATAGCATCGCGATTATCATCCATTTTTTGGGCTAAGGCCTCAAGCCGAGCCATTAAAGCTCCAATAGCATTATTTTCCAAAGGTTGGGACAAAGAACCCTCGGATTCCATGGTCAAAAGTACCTAATAAGAAGCAAAAAAAGCAAAGAGAAAACCTACAAAACGAACAAACAAGTTAGTTCAAGAAGGCCTCACCACGCTTTCACTCAACCTTACCTCATACTTGGTTTCACAAGTGTTGAATAATTGGCAATACTTGGCAAGTTACTTGGGTGGTGAGAAGTTTTGGTCCGGAATCGATCTTTGTTTGAAACAACTCAAATAAAGTGATGCGCAAACTTGAACCAACAAAATACTACGACTTTAAAATAACAAAAGCACACAAAAAATTGAAGACACGAAACAAATGGACCCAAGACTAATTATCAACCTAGAAGGTAGTTTCTAGTTTGCTAATTAGTGATAGAGTTTAACACACAAGAAACTAGAATCAACAAATAGAAACTTAGAAATCTAATTTAGAACTTAATTCGGTTGGTCACCAAATTGATGATGTGGCGGCTTATAATTAGACGTCATTTTTTAAAATTTTCAAATTCCAAATTCTTTCTTTTCGGCCAAACACACTTAGGAGAAAAAGAAATTTTGTTTGGGAGGGAAAAATTGAAGGTTTGGAGACCTTTTAGAGCTTCAAATGAATTTAAAACGGATTGGTCCCCCCTTGTACTTTCAATTGGACTTGATTATTCCCTTTGTCTCTTGTTTCTTTTGGATGACAAGGAATATGCCAAGGAATATTCTTTCACAAACACCAAGTACACTCTCTTTCTTTTATTTTTTGGGATCAAACACACTCTTTGAATATTCTTCCTTAGCAAGGCTTGATGAAGATGGAAGAATAAGATGAATATTTAAGAGTTGACCAAAGTTTGACCCCTAACCAAATGAACCCCAATTTTAGATTTTCTTGTAGATCTAGGTTCCCATTGCTAAAACAAGCTTAACTATCAACAAACCATCCACAAAACGTCACAAATACCACAAGCCATAGGAAATCCACCCACAAAAAGATTCAAACACATTTTCAACAATGGTGGAATGCACAAACACAACCGGATCTTGCTCAAAACTTAGATCTAGACTCCCTATGTGCTAGAGAGAAAGGATATAGCACTGGCAACCTTCAAAACACAATAAAAACTTGTAGATCTAACTTGGAAATTTAGGATCTATAACAAACACACCAGACAATACTCTTTTTTTGTATTTCCAGATTTTTGACTCTTTTTTGTTGAGATTTTCTAAATAGGAACACTAAAACCAAGATTTAGGGATGTTGGATCAACCCAAACCAAGGCTTTGATGCCAAATGATTGCCTAAAGAAAGGCTAAAATTCAAAATGGGCACACAAGGAATGAAAAACAGCAGCTAGAAGAAAGGGATATAAAGAAGAATGCATAAAATGTAAAGATAATAGAAAGACCTTTACTCCTACCAAGTGATTAACAAAAGATGGTGTATCAAACCGTCAATCACACCTCACAAATAGAAGCTCAAAACTTCCTCTTAGGTGGACCAAAGGACTCACACTTCCTCAATCACACCTTTCTTACCAAATGTTCAACACAAATGAAATCCATCAATTGTATTAAACTCTTAAGTTTTTTGATGTCTTTTCTAAGACCTACACTAAGATGGCTTATCCAAGCCCTACACTAATGAAAGAAACTACACTAAGAGTAATACTCAATTTTAATTCATCAAAGTCTAAGAAAAGTAGAAGCTAATAGGTCTATTTATACTATTACATAACAATGACTAAAATACCCTTATTGAAGGGTGCTTCTTTAGAGTGTAAAAGAGAGCCATCAAAAGAAAATATTGACCTTAATAATCCCAAGTATAGGCGGCCTTGGAGTATAAGGACCCTTTCTCCAATCTTCAACTTAAACAAGGCTTTGTAATGGTTCCAAAACGTCTTCAAGCATTTTCAAATCCGTGGCTTGAAACTTTGACAATCCAAAGCGTGAACCTTTGATAAGACCTTGTAATCCTTGTCCTCTTTATGTTTGTATCAGATGTTCATTCCAAATACCCTACCACAAGCATGAGGAACAAAATTTTTAGATATTAGAGAATTTGAGAAGTTGAGGTAGTGATCATACTGATGAAAGCTTTCTCACAAGTCTCAGCCACATCAATCACCTTACCCTCAAGATCAAGTGATCAAAGACCAGTAAGATCCTGTTGCACAACTATATAATCATCCAAGAAGAGAACCATATCCAGCTTTGGAAAGATCTCTAACAATGAAAAACTTAAATAATTCATGATGTGTACCAATTGCTACTGTGATAGAAACAATCTTGGACTTTTGTGATGAAATAGGAAAATTAGACTTTAAACTATTCTGCCCAACAAAAATATATCTTTCTCCAATTTCCTTAATGATCTCCACATTGTCTCGAAAGGAAAAGCTTGAACTCTAAGGGTCCCTTTCTTAAAACTACATTATCAAAGCTTTCATTACATATATAGTTGAGATTATGTGTTCCTACCAGTAACATAGTATCTACTAGTGGAGAAGTTAAGAGTATTAGTACCTAAATGTGCAACTTCATTAAGATGAGTTTCAATAAGAAGACCTAAGAGCCTAAATTATTGCCTGCTTATTAGCTATAAAGGCAAAAAATGGAAAGCAGAAAGCCTTCAAAGTTGCAGTCAAAATATAAAATAGTAGAATCCATTAAAAGAAGAATGCAAGAATTCAAAATGATTGTCATTTTTACTAAAAAATATGTTGGCTGTGGTGCTTAAGATGGTAGTAATGTTCTTATCCCAGCCTGGGGTATTAAGAGGAATTACTAATAAATGAAACTAAAAAGAAGGGTGAAATGGTTATAATTGGCGTCGATCATAATTGTTTGAATATAAAATAAGAGGATGAGGTCACAGACATTTCACACATAACTCAGCGCACAGAAATAACTACAGCAGCATAACAAATAAACTTGGTGATTACTTAAGAGAAAAGACAGGTTGTTATACTATTAATTATATCCAAGAATTAGGATAATAAGGAATTATATAAAAAATAATTAGAGAATTACCTTTCTCAGTTATTAGAGCAACTATAGTTTCTGGCGCATCCTCCCGAATACTACAAAAATGTTTGACACATAATTTTAGTAGAACTTTTAGATTCAGTTGCATAGTCTACACAAGAACCTAAAGAATACCTGCCACCACTCCATAGATCTAACAGGCCATTTGAGAATATGAAGTTACTACTGAATGCTTTTAGTGCACTCTTGAATGCCTTCAGCACAACAAACAAAGAGAAAATAACTCAAACTGAGAACTGAAAGAAAAGCAAAAGCTCACAATCAGTTCATCTTAAAATCCAAATATCCACTATCTAAATTGGCATAACATTTGCACTATTTGGAGGACAACTTCACAAATATTTACAAAAATTTCGCTAAGAGAAGTTGCATGACATAGATTGTCCAAGGAAAGAGAAAAGATAAGGAACTCTTATACATCCTACTCAGAATTGAAATGGAAGAACAAACAAGCTTGTTTGAAGTCCTGTCAGAAACATTATTGTTGTTCTAGAAAGAATTTTAAATTGAAGCGTAGTATAACAAGGAAAACCAAGTACCCCATAAAACCATAGCATGGTTATTTCATCTGTGAAACTGGTATAGCTTGACAACTTGGGAAGCTGGGATGCATAACAGATATATATTACCAGAGACAATAAGTGTTCAGTAGTTTGATGATCAAAATTAGTGAATATAACCATGATTTCACTA